>NC_135810.1:2224568-2269568 GCF_964213995.1 Mustelus asterias | reverse complement strand
GCCAACGGAGTGTACCACAGAACAATACCAACAGGTGGAACACCCCAACCCTAACCCCAACAGTAACAAGAGTAACATATGTACAAGTACCCATAGTGGTAACCATCTATGGTTCACCACAATCACCAGGAATACATCCAAGATAAATAGACAATACATCGTGGGCAACAGAGAGGGATCTGGAAATGTTACTGGCCTTAAGATCAGGCTTCTGAATCCTGCAAACTGGAAAGAGGTGGATCAGCCTTAGCAAATGAAGGGATTGTTAATATCTGAAGATACTGAGGTATAGGAACCCACAGTATTGCGTAGAAGAGTGGAAAACAAACTGATCTGAAGTTTAAAAATTCCAAGATTTGGACATTTGCAACTTCAAGACATCTGCAAAGATTATCTTTTAATCTTAAATCCAATTAACTGATTGAGACTCAATTTATATAACATGTTCTGTGACATTCAGAAGGAAAAGAAGCTTTTAATTTACACGGGAGTATTAATCTGTATGTATGGGTCAACGCACATTGAGTAGCAGTATAATGAAGGCTTGGCACAGATATTACTCACTCAAAGCATTTAACACTGTTAGATGAACTTGAATACATGTATATGTAACTGGTCCAATTGGCTCAATTTGATAGTGATGGATGAACGAACGTAAATTGATAAAAAGCCAATAAAAAAACTGAACTGAATAAAGAAAGTACCACTATTCATCAACCTATGGAATGGAGAATCACATTCCACATTCCACATTTCTGGAATTACTTAGAATGTCCAGGACAGAAGTTGGCCATTTGGCCCAAATCGCCCATGCTGGTGTTTATGTGCCACATACTGCGCCCACCTGACTTTAACTCACCCTATCAGCTATTCCTAGTTCTATTCCTTTCTCCTCTGTGTTTACTGAGCTTCCCCTTGGCTTAATTGTATCGATATTATTCACCTCAACTACTCCAAGTGGTTGTGAGTCGCTCATTCCCACTTCTCTGAGTAAAGATGCTGCTTCTGAATCCCTTATTGGATTTCTTAGTGAATACCTTATACTTATATCAAAATACTGCGGATGCTGGAAATCTGAAACAAAAGAGAAAATGCTGGCAATACTCAGCAGGTCTGACAGCATCTGTGAAGAGAGAAACAGAGTTAACATCTCAGCTCGTTGACCTCTCTTCAGAACTAATGAATGGTCCCTATTTTTGAACTCTTCCACAAATGGAAGCTTTATCTCAGATTCTACTTTTTTGAACCTCTTCATCATTGCAAAGACTTCCATCAGGTCACGTATCAGCCTTTTCTTTTCAAGAGAAATGTGCCCCAGTCTGTTCAATCTTTCCTGATAGTTAGAATGTCTCTGTTGTAGAATCATTCTTACAAATCTTTTTTTCACCTCTAAATCCTTTTTGTGACATGGAAACTAGAACTGTGCAGAATAATCCAAGCTTGGTCTACCCCAAGATATATGGAGACCAGAGCTGTCTGTAGTACTTCAAGCGGTGGCACAGTGGCTAGCACTGCTGTCTCACAGCACCAGGGACCCAGGTTCGATCCCAACCTTGGGTCACTGTGTGGAGTTTGCACGTTCTCCCTGCATCTGCGTGGGTTTCCTCTGGGTGCTCCAGTTTCCTCCCACAGTCCAAAGATGTGCGGGTTAGGTTGATTGGCTATGCTAAATTGTCCATTAGTGTCAGGGTGATTAGCAGAGAAAATTTGTGAAGTTATGGGGATAGGGCCTGAGTGGGATTGGTATCGGTGCAGGCTCGTTGGGCCGAATGGGCTCCTTCTGCACTGTAGAGACTCTAAGTGACTCTTACCAAGTTTCTGGATAAGTTTAGCATAACTTTATTTTAACTGGAGATACTCTCCAGAACAAGTATAAAACATGAATTACTCATGCTTCCAGCGGCAACCTGTTCATCTCAAATGGATGAATCTCAGGATGTTTGCGTCACTGTTAGCAGTGGAGGCAGGGGAAGGGATAGTGGCAGTGAGGGTGGTGATAGAGGGTAACAGGAAGGGGTTTGGGAAGGTGGTGGGAATCACAGACATGCCAGCAGCACCACTCAGGAGAACTCTTCCCCACCCAATGTTGTTCGCAGCTGCTGTTTACCTTCAGTGGCTGCCTGGGATTGCTGCCTTGCACCTGCTCCTGCTCAAGTCAACCTCACAGCAGAGTTCTGAAACAGGTACTGGGCCCTCCTTTGTGCAGGTAACTTGTCCAATGCCGGTTTAGGCAGCTGCCAGAGAGACACCTGGAAAACCGCCAGACTCAACATGGGCTTGGGCCTTAATCAGACTTTCTTAGAGTAAACGCAAAATTCTGCAGATGCTGGAATCTGAAACAAAAACAGAAAATGCTGGAAAATCTCAGCGGGTCTGACAGCATCGGTGGAGGGAGAATAGAGCCAACGTTTCGAGCCTGGATGACATTTTGTCAGAGCATTCTTAGGGTGCAAGGGGCAGGGGTGGTTCATTTGCGCCCACTATAATATGAACAAAGATTAGCTGGTATATTAATGGGCTGCGTGGCCTACAATCCCAAATACCTTCACAACATTTTTCATCATGAACAGTTGTTACAGTGGCACTGCCAGCTGGAGTAGCAGTACATGGCACCTTGATGTAGCTATCTAACAGAGATTCAGAGGGTTCAATACTCCGTATTGCTATCCTGGACTCACACCTTTGGAAAATATGCTAATGAAATAATCATTCTGGAAGAGATGGACTTGTTTCAGAAAGAGTTTTAAGATGTAGTGTTCTAAAGATTACATTTCAATAAGAGCACAGTAATGCCACAGCTAGAGACTTGATTTGGATCCGTTGTGATTCAAAATAGTTTCATTTTCACCTTCACAATTGATCATTGGACAATGATAAACTAATCATCTGGATGTATTACATGAAATTACAGTAGAAATTAGAACATCTGGCCATGTAATAGGAAATTAGATATCGCTCTTGGGGCTAAAGCAATCAAGGGATATGGGAGGAAGGGGGAATCAGGATATTGAATTTGATGATCAAATGAATGGCAGAGCAGGCTCAAAGGGCTGAATGGCCTCCTCCTGCTTTTAGTTTCTATGTTTCTATGAAATGATCATTGTGAGTGGGAACACAAAACTCCCTGACTTGCTGTTGGGGCATTTTTGGGGAGGGATGGGGGGAGGAGGGATTAACAGTATTTGTCTGTGATACATTTCACCTGACAGAATGGGAAGAGTGAGGTACCTTCATGCTAATATTCCTGTGAATCCTTTATGTGTAAGAACTAATATGAGATAGGGAAATACTTCTCTGGGGAACAGAGAATGTGGCATCTTCCAATTTCTTGTCTGCCATTTATAAAGCCAGTTTGCTCATAACAACCCATGTCCTAATCCCTAAATTAAATCAGTCATGTTTCTGAGTCAGTTTGTTTTTATTCATTGTCTCTGTGACTGGGAATGTCTCACATCCATTACTTTATGTTTGTGGAGAACTGATCCAATGATCTTTGAACATTTCCCTCTCAACTATCTCTAAAAATAACCTTTTTTAAAAGAAAAACACTTTATCTTTGGACACAGGATGATGTTATTGGTCTTTTTTTTAACAACATTGCCCTGAGATTGTCCAGGTTTGAGATTCTGAAAGTTTTTTTTAATTTAGATTAATTCTAATTCCCTTGGTTGGCATTAGGAGGAAAGTTTTGATGTGGTCGAATAATATTCCCAAGATTATTTAATGGAATGGATTTGAGTATCCAACTGTGATTTATTCGCATTATGCTATAACTTAGGACTTAGGGGGGAAAAAGCCATAAATTATTTAAACATTACACTCTGCAAAGCATAATATAACTGGAGATGGCAAACAGCTGTGACAATTTGAGAAACAAAGTTTGAAAGTTATTTCTGTGTCTCAGGACAGGTGGATCTAGTTAAATGTACTGCACCTGCTTTATGGATTCATTCACATCTGCTATTTGATTATAGGATCCAACAACAACAAAAAAGGCCATTCAGCCCATCGGCTCCTTGAGAGAGCTATTCGATCCGTCCCACTCTCCCTGCTCTTCGCCTGCGGATTGCCTTTTCCTTTCTAAAATTTCTATCCAAATCTCATTTGAAAGTCGCTACTGAATGTGTTTCCACTGCCCTTTGAGACAATACATTTTAGACAACAACTGACTGAGTGAATAAAACTCTCATCATCACCCTCACTCATTCCTTTGCCAATTCTCTTCAATCCTCTGGTTCCCAAGCCAGTGGAAACAGTTTCTCCTGATTTACTCCCTTCGTTTTGATCAATTACCTGTCTGGTTTGCAACAGTAACTGATGAAAACAGTGTGGACAGTGGGTAAAGTTGGCATGACCTGGCCTGGTGTGTTCTTGATGAAGACAAACCCATGGATTGTTACTCAGCACTGAGCAACTCTCCAGGTGAATGCTCACTTTGCCAGTGACGGATTGTGATCCCTGGGGTCAGAGAGCACAGCATTCAATTAGAATCACTCTGCTTTTCCCTTCACAAACACCCAGAATCAGGCACCGCGAGAATGATAGGGGGAAATTAAAAAGGGTGCGGGGAGCGGGGGGCGGTTATTTGGTCTAAAATTTCCTAAAGCAATGAATGACTGAGTGGGAAAATTGCTCCGTGTGTAAATGCTTAATCCCCCCCCCCCCCCCCCTCGCCTGGCGTATTTTCTCTCTGAGATTTGACTCTTTGCACAACGCAGACCGTCTCCTGAATGCACCAAGCGGGCCACAAGCACTCATCCGCTCCCCCGTTTCACCCCGGCTCGGCCAGCACGGCCCTGTGTTGTTTGACAACATGAAGCTTTTTGTCGCAGATAGTGCGGGTTGGCAGTAAGCAGCGATTTGGGGGGAGGGGGGAGGGGGATAGCTGGGCAAGACAAGGCTCGATGCCACCACACACCAGCAGATGAAAACACTACAGCATGCGGCACTTACTGTATTTACTATACTGCATTACACCGTAAAGAAAGCAGGCAGTGTCGACAGGGGCTAGATGGGCTGGTGTGTGTGTGTGTGCACAAGGCACACAGACAGAGACACTTTCATTAAGCTACAGATTCACACAATGTCTAAGAGCAGCTACAAAATGCTATACAGAGAAGCAGCGACCTGCGCCATGTAGCTTTCATATATAATGGCATATGTATATGTACAATCCCATTCGTTAGATCACAGACCCATGGTACGTGCATATATATATATATATATGTCTTGGGGACCACATATGTGTCCAATGCATTCATACACAAACCTATTTGGATGTGTGTGTGCTCCATATATGGGACACAATAGCATGTTTACACACACTACTCGCACCATCGCCGGTAAAGGTGCCGATTGGAGTGTGGATGTAAGTACAATTGCTCCTATGTTGTGCTGTATTCCCTGCGTGGACACAAAGCAGCTTGCAGGGAGCGAGATAAATCAATGTAATGCAGTATTAAGCGAAGAGTGGGCTTTGCAGCAATCGCTGGTGAAGGAAAGCGGGCGCCTGGGCTGATTTATGGGTTCATTTGGATTTCTCTTCGTTCGAAACGTGTTGCAGGAAGGGGGGGGGAATTCAACTCAAACCTCCGGCAAACTTCCAAGATGGAACGTACAATCAAACGCTGTATGTTGTGGGGCTTAGCAGACACTGCCCCTGCAGAGATTGCATCCCGTCCCAAACAAAAGGTCTCAAGATTGATTTTTTTCCCCCATTTTCAGCAACACCTGAACGATGTATTTGTGCTAAAATAAACAACTCGCTGGAATAAACACGGTGTGTGAACCAACACAATGCAGAGGAATAAGGCTTGAAATGTATATCAGGAAATCCGTGACTAAAACACATTTCTAATAAAATCTGAGGCAGTTACGTCAAATGTGTTTGGCCGGGGTGACGAAATGCACAGATTAAATGCAATGTGTTGGTGTTTCTGTCCCTTTAACCCCAATCAGACAATTCACAGACACTTTCAAGTCAGTGGTCCTCTCTTTCACATTCTTTGCAGCTGGTTTTCCTTAAAACGAATAATAAAGGCCAAGCGAGTTCCATTCCAGGGGAGTGCCGCAGGGAGCCTGAACCCCCCGACACACACTGACACAAGCTCATGGAGTTTGAGTGATGGCGTGAATGGTGTTTTGGGGGCTCTTGTTGGGGTCGTCTCCTTAGTGGGAACAGGGTATTAACGCTGAAGGCGCACATATCCTGCAGCCACTCAGTTTCAAATGCAAGGGAAGGTTTGGGAAAACTGTCGCTCCATGAGCTAAAATTCCAGGGAATAGCCTCGGACTCCACAATTCCCACTGTGCAGACTGACTGATGGAAACGATTCCTCAAAGGCAGAGGTTGTGGGGGTAACAGGATGGGTATGGATTAAACTAGCGACATCCCCGTGCACAACTCGCCTTTGTGCTTACTGGCAAGTTTTCTTGGTTAAACAGGAACTGGGTGAAGGATAGTCCAGGCGCTGGCTGGACTTGTTATATTCTGTGTTGGATTGTGCGCCAACTCTGGGCTCTGACAGTCTGAAGGAATAAATTCTGGCCCCCCCGGAAACTTTTCTCTGGTGGGTGGGGGGAGGCAGCCAGTGTAATATTGGAAAGAATCCCACCGCCAACTTCCTACTGCCGTCAAACTGAGCAACAGACTCTGGACTGACCTGAATTAACACAGCCTGGGATTAACCCCGGAGGCGCTAGGAATGCTCGCTCTTATAAAGTCGCACTTTATATTACCGTTATATTATATATATATATATATATATGTATGAGATTAAATTTCTGCTTGGACATCTAATTCACCCACAGAAAGGGTTACAAACACCCACGCAGAGACTGAAGTGAACTCCATTCAATTTAGAGATTAGAGATCCCAGTTATCACAGGATGCCCCTTCCTCTCCCGCCCCCATCACACACAAAATAAATAACCCCCCCCCCAGCACCTCTCTCAGAGTTAGTCAAACTTTATTGCAATCCAACAGGACGCTTTGATCACACACAGACACGTCAGAGAGAGAGAGGAAGAAAATCTGCATTGGAGAAGGTTCAAGTTAACAAGGCTCAGTGTCAGACTGTTCAGAACTAAGCAGAGCAACCAATACTTCACCTGCTCTCAGTGAAGCTAAAGGAGGGAGGGGGGTTGGTGAGAGTGACAGGGGAGCACAAACTGGCTTCAATCTCGACAGCAAAACACCGACAGGGACCCCCACCCCCGCAACCAGCCTCCAGTCTGTGGGTTCATAAGAGAAGGCAAACAGCACGTAACTTTAATGCGCTGTGGAGATGGAGATGGAGAGGGGCGGGGGGGGGGGGGGGGTTCTGGCTGGAGGGGTTGACGGGGAGGGCTGTGTGTGCTGTGGGGGGCGGGGGGGGGGAGGATTAAACACACAAAAGGGGAGACTTTTTGGCCCAGGCAAAAAAACATATAACTCTCCCGATGAAAGTATCAGCGAGGGGCCGCGTCTCCGGGTGGATTGTAAGGTGTCAGAATGCCAGAGGGTAATGATCTAGTGCACCGCAGTATCAACGTCAGAAGATGCCTGAGCCTTTAGCTCGGGTTATAGACACAGACAACAGCTCAGGAATATTACAGCAAATCTACATCAATAAAACACCCGGCCGTGTGTGTGTGTGCGGGGGTTACACACAGGTACAAAATATAAATACATAAAGAACAATTGCCCACCCAGAGGGGCAGCGGCTTACCAACTGGACTCTTGTTTCTCTTAAGACTCTGTCCACAAAGACACTGCAGCATATGCGTTCCTTTGCTGAAGATATCCCAAAGAAACCACATTGATTTCGGAGAAGAGCTATCCAGCAGCTGAGGCACCCGGAGACGCTGATCTTCCGGCGTGTGTAATAGACTCTGCTCACACCCGCTACTGACTGGTGCCACGGAATTTCGCATAGAAAATGATATTGCTCTCACTCCCTGTGTGTGTGTGTGTGTGTGTGTGTCTCACGTGATTGTGTATCTCCCACTTCCCAGCAGAGAGACACAATTGATACTAGCTCACAGCAACATTGGGCTGGGGGTGGTGGGGAATGGGGAAGGTAAGGGGGGAGGGGGGGTGGCTGGGTGAGAGAGAGGGACACACACACACACACACACACAAACACTCACTCACTCATACACAAGGAGCCTGCTCCTTCTATCCTAGCGCAAGGTGTCTTGGGAGAGACAGGATTTGGTGTATTAACAAGAATCCCCCCCCCCCTCCCCTCTCTACACACACACTCCCCCCAAAACAAACCCCCCCCCAAAATAGGAACTAATGTGGAAAGCGGAGCAGACAGACCAGCCCCAGTGCAAGAGGCATTGGGCAGGAGTTTGTGGCTGGGCTGAAGCGGCAGGAGGAGGATGTAGCTGATCTTATTAAGGAGTAGCAGAGGCAGGTCTCATCCTCCTGTGATTCCAGAGGCAAGTCCCAGCCGGCGGGGGCTGTGCAACCCCGGGTGAATCTTCCTTCCCTCTGGATTTCTGTCCAGTTATCTGTTTGCAGGGATGGGTGTCTATCCCAGCGCTCTTTCCCGGGTAAGGGTCTGCAGCGCTCAGTCAGAGCCAGAGGAGCTAACAACACGGGGAAATCCTCCCTGGAGCCGCTTGCACCATCCTGTCCCACTACTCCCCCCCCCCCCTCCCCCCCTCCCATGAGGATCCACACCGACCCACAGCAACAGTGTGTAGAGCCAGAGTGATGTGGAGCCCAGTCAGAGCAGAGAGAGAGCCTTGCCGCGGGGTCAGAGCCCAGCTCAGGCTCACATCATTGCTGCTGCTAAGGACATGCTTATTGGGGTTTTTTGTTGTTGTACCTGAATTAATTCTGGCGTTCTGGTTGGGATGGAGAGGTGTGGAGCCTCCATGCCACCTGCCACCTCACTCATCCAGGAGGGTAGAGAGAAGTCCATTGTGTCTCCTCCAAGGATTGAGATCAACTTCTCCAGGAAGGTACCCAATCTGGATCAGTGCATTTCTCCCTGTCTGAGTTCTGCAACATTCATCCACACACACACATCCAGATACCTGTGAACACAGAGAGACCTGGGTTACACACACAGCTGGTGCATGTTGTGGTGAGTGTCCCTCTCCGCCTGGGACTCAACCCTCAATCTTTCAATCACATTCCTACATAGTAAAGAGGAAGCCAAGGTCCTGATTAAGGTGGAGATGCCGGTATTGGACTGGGGTAGGCACAGTAAGAAGTCTCACAACACCAGGTTAAAGTCCAACAGGTTTATTTGGAATCACGAGCTTTTGGAGCGCTGCTCCTTCATCAGGTGAGTGGAGGTTAGTTCACAAACACGGCATATATAGACAGAGACACAATCGCAAGATAATTACAGATTGGAATGTGAACAGTGGTTGGAACGTGAGTCTTTACAGGTACAAACAGTGCGAGTGGAGAGAGGGATAATCATAGGTTAACGAGGTATGAATTGTCTCAAGCCAGGACAGTTCGTACGATTAAAGTTCATTTATTAATCACAAGTAAGTCTTACATTAACACTGCAATGAAGTTACTGTGAAATTCCCCTAGTCGCCACATTCCGGCGCCTGTTTGGGTCAATGCACCCTAACCAGCACATCTTTCAGAATGTGGGAGGAAACCGGAGCACCCGGAGGAAACCCACGCAGACATGGGGAGAACGTGCAGGCTCGGCACAGACAGTAACCCAAGCCGGGAATCGAACCCGGGTTCCTGGCGCTGTGAGGCAGCAGTGCTAACCACTGTGCCACCATGCCGCCCAGGTTCTGATTGGCTGCCTGCCTGTGTATTCCCTATAAAGTAAGAAGTTTAACAACACCAGGTTAAAGTCCAACAGGTTTATTTGGTAGCAAAAGCCACAAGCTTTCAGAGCGCTGCTCCTTCATCAGGTGAGTGGGAATTCTGTTCTATAAAGACATCCAAAGGACTGGAAAGATTCAAACTCTTTCACATTCCCCCATTCCCCATATAAAAAAACTAAAGCTAACATACAAGTGGGAAAAAAAACCCAAACCTGGAGCAGACATTTGCTTTCACCCGAACAAGTGTTTTTAGTGATTGCATTGGTCTCCATTGTCCCATGGAAAGTCCATTGGAATCATTGGATCTCACAAAATGGAAGGAACTGGTCATTCAGCCCATCGTGTCTGTGCCAGCTCTTTGAAGGAGCTATCCAATTAACCCCAATGCCCTGCTCTCTCCCCACAGCCCTGAAAAAAAAATCCACCCAGAGTTTGTAGTTAATTTCTTTTTCCACTTCTGATTGGATCTGCATTTAGGCAGCGCCTTCCTGATCACAACAATTGCGAATGAAAACTCGCCAGCTGCTCTCTGCTCCATTTGGCAATTAGATTAAATCCGTGCCCTCTGATTACTGACACCCTATCAGACCTCATCATAACTTCAAACACCTATTAAATCTCTCTTTAAATCTCAGCTGTAAGGAGGGCAATCCCATCTCCATCCCTTAAGCCGGGTACCAGGCTAGCATATCTCTGCACTCTCTCCCTGACATCCTTCCCAAAGCGTGGTTCCCAGGACTGGACAGAATATTCCTCTTGTTTCTATTTGTGAAATGTTTGCTGACATTAATACTAACTTTGTTGGTTTCAGCTAATGGCTTCTAGACATTGAACGTACAGCAGCTGCTGTTAGTTGGATTTGCCCGTGCCAGCTTAATCTCCGAGAGTTTTTGTACAGCAAGTTGCTGCAATTGGGGGATTCAAATGGTGCAGCCTCCTCTACACAGTATTAGCGTCCTGTGTGAACAAGGCAAGCAAAACTAATCAAATGGAAGAATTGCTATTCACGAGCATAGAGCCTGAAGCAGAAAGTGTAAAAGTTCGAATATTGAATTCAATGTTAAATCAAGTACAGAAAGCAAAATAAAGGAAGGGAAAGAAACATTTGCAAGGCCAATTCGCCCAGATGATTAGATTCTGATCCTTACTGGCACCGATGGTGCTGACTGGGACCTGCTTCTTCTACATTCCCCTTCATGATATCTTGGCAGCATGGAAAATCTGCTAAACATAAAAATGTACGGACAGGCACGATTAGCAATCTTCGGACAACTGTGAATGCTAAAAAGTTTTTTTTTAACTTCTTCAACAATTAACACCTTAAGAAATGTGTCTCTACACTTGCAGAAGTTAATTTTCAGGGCCAGAGAGGTTGATTGGCAGTAATTAACACTTATCACACCAATAAAAGTGATTCAGATTAAAGTGACAATTTAATTTTGTGTGGCAACTTTAGTTCATATCTACCACACAAATACAGGAATTGCACAAAGCGCAATACATTTAAACAGTGAGCAAAAAGGCCGGATGCAATTTTCACAAAATTAATGGCACACCATGCACCTTGGACAGGAACTTCTCGATTTCTGTGTTAATTGTCTATTCATTCCTTGTCTGCAGTTGTTTGGTATTTACACATAAGTAATGGAGACTGTTATCAGCCTCACTTTTACTTCCATGGTGCGCTTCAGACCAATATTATGGTTTAATGTGAAAATATTTCCTCTTCACCTTTTGCTTTCTCATGATTGGATCTTCCTATAAGACCATAAGACATAGGAGCAGAATTAGGCCACTCGGCCCATCGAGTCTGCTCCGCCATTCAATCATGACTGATATTTTTCTCATCCCCGTTCTCCTGCCTTTTCCCCGTAACCCCTGATCCCCTTACTCATAAGATCAAGTGTAGAGTTAAGGTGAAGTGGATTAGAGGACAGCTGGTAATTAGATCAGAACACATAGATAAAATGCAGTCCCTATCCATCGGATATTGTCCCTATTCAAGGATATGGGGCAAGTGCAGGAAATTGGAATTAGTGCGCTTACAGTGGTAGTTATTGTCAGTGCAGACTCAATGGGCCGAAAGGCCTTTTCTGCGCAGTATGCCTCTATGACTCTATTTTAAAGTCATACATTCTTATTTTCATGTAATAACTGATGTTATATTACTTATTATTAAATGAAAACTATTGGCGGTTTGAGAAGCAGAGTTGATCAGGGCAGGAGTTATCAACCAAGAGTCCACAGCCCCCTGGGTCCACAAGAAGGTTTCAAGGGGTCCACGAAAAATAATCTGAGAAAGTGTAGAATATGGACTTTGCAAAATCTGGAGGCTCAACAGTGAAATGTTGGGAACTCCTGGATTATAGATCTGGAATATCTCCATATCTCGATGGTTTCGGCTTGGGGAGTTAAAACCTTGGCACCACAGGCATAGGATATAATTACAGTGGGCAGAATTTTCTGATATTCTTTCAAAGTGTCGGACCCAGCATAGATGTTCAGAGTGCCAGTGACTTTCAGGGCCATAGGAAATGTGTGACCTCCGAGTCCATGTGGTGCCAATTCTTGCATCACCTGGTACATGTGGTCCAGCACCCCCTGGGACAGACGCAGTCTTCTCTGGCACTAGACCTCTGACATCTGGAGGTAGGAAGCTCTGTGGCGGTATAACCGTGACTGGTGGTGTCTCCTCCGAGGCTCTGCCTTCTGTGGCCCTGCTCCAGAAGGGCAACAGGTCCTGCTTCCCATCCTCTGCAGGCCGCTGGTCCCAGCCGCGTGCAGCAACATGTCAATGTCATTGCTGCTGGTTGATCACTGTCAAAAGAATTGCCAGCTCGACTGGCTCCCAAATCAAACACTGAAAGGAAGAGAACATCAAAGTGAGCAATTATGGACTCCTGACATCGCCCCGACCCACACCCTCTCAGGACCTGGGACATCCCCCCATGCACATCCCCCTGTTTGAGTGCCTTTCCAATGAGCCTCCCTCCCTCCCCTGTCACACAACAGCCAACTCACCACAGTTGCCTCTCTCAACTCGAATGGGATGCAGCGTTTTAACCCTTGAGAGCCTCAGTGGGCCATGTGACTCCCCTAAGGGTGAGGAGTGAGGGCTGTTGAGTGTATTCATTGGACCTGCATTCTAACCTCGTAGGGGAACAAGATGCCTGCCACCCATCATGTCCTGAGCGGGGTGACTGATGAGCTCTTTCACCTTATCACACCAATAAAAGTGATTCAGGTTAAAGTGACAATTTAATTTTGTGTGGCAACTTTAGTTCATATCTACCACACAAATACAGGAATTGCACAAAGCGCAATACATTTAAACAGTGAGCAAAAAGGCCGGATGCAATTTTCACAAAATTAATGGCACACCATGCACCTTGGACAGGAACTTCTCGATTTCCGTGTTAATTGTCTATTCATTCCTTGTCTGCAGTTGTTTGGTACACACCCATTTTACCTCTCTGTCACAGAGATGTAAGCATTAGTGTTGGAGTTCAATGCTTGGGGGCTAGGCTCCCAAAGAGTGTGAATTAGTGGCACACTCATGCATTGCAATGATGACTAAATTGGCACAAATGGTCCGTCAAGGGTCAGGGGGCTAATTAGGCAACTGGAGTCCCCTTGAAGCAGGAGAGGCACACCTGGTGGAGTCAGCTTCATCCTTAGAGGTCATTGCCCCAGATCTCATTGGCTGCGGATTAAATGAGCCTTCCCACCACCCAGACACTAATCCTGACAGTCTGGCCTCCATAATCTTGACCTTTCAGACAGCCCATGCCCTCAGATTAAAGGTGGGGGTTCATTCTGACAGCGCTCATAACCCTCCCCCAGTCAGGGTCTTCAGCGCTCATGAAGCTGGGAACCACCCCTTGTCAGAGTCCCCCACTCTGCCCATGCAGCCTGGCATCTCACAGGACCCCATTCAGGGACCTCACAGTCATTTGAGAGTCAACCACATTGGCTGCAGCTCTGGAGTCACATGTAGGCCAGACCAGGTAAGAATGGCAGACCTCCTTCCCGAAAGGACATTAGTGAACCAGATGAGTTTTTCCGACAATCGACAATGGTTTCATGGTCATCAGTAGATTCTTAATTCCAGATATTTTTTATTGAATTCAAATTCTGTCATTTGCCCTGGTGGGATTCGAACCCGGGTCCCCAGAACATTAGCTGAGTTTCTGAATCCATGGTCTAACAATAATACCACCAGGCCATCGCCTCCCCAGTTTAACCCAGTAAGGGGGGGTGGCGGGGGTCCGGGTGGGAGGGTTCACTGATAATATGTTGATCTATTTAAATGAGGTCCCTGACCTTCCATGGTCACATCACCAGCGAGGGACGTGAAAATTGGGAAACACAAACTTGTCGGCGAGAATTGCGTTTTCTGTTCCTCATCGGATTTTGTGCCCACTATTCTCGCGGATGGCTAACATGGGCTGAAAATTGCCCCGTGTGTCATCTTTACAGAGACAGCTTCCATTAGGAATGCAACATCATGATTTATAACAGAAAACTCTGATTCAAAAGTGAATAAAGTGTGACAACAGCAGGTGAGGCTGAATAAAGATTTTCAAGTGTAGGATTTTTAATAAATAGTAGGCCCTGTGTCCTGATACGCGGTAACCGCTCCTCTCCAGTCCAGAAACCCAGAAACACCAGTCATCCAGAAATGTTTCCAGCAGAAACAAGCAGATCACTCCGATGTTCAGGTGTTGCTACAAATCAAGAAGACATGGTTTGATTTGATTTATTATTGTCACATGTATTAGTATACAGTGAAAAGCGTTGTTTCTTGTGCATTATACAAACAAAGCATACCATTCATAGAGTACATAGGGGAGAAGGAAAGGAGAGGGTGCAGAATGTAGTGTTACAGTCATAGCTAGGGTGTAGAGAGAGATCAACTTAGTGCGAGGTAGATCTATTCAAAAGTCTGACAGCAGCAGGGAAGAAGTTGTTCTTGAGTCGGTTGGTACGTGTTCTCAGACTTTTGTATCTTTTTCCTGACGGAAGAAGGTGGAAGAGAGAATGTTTCCAGGGTGAGTAGGGTCCTTGATTATGCTAGCTGCTTTGCCGAGGCAGCGGGAAGTGCAGACGGAGTCAATGGATGGGAGGCTGGTTTGATGGACTGGGCTATGTTCACGACCCTTTATAGTTTCTTATATCTGGAAAGGATGCTTTCTGGAGCGCACCTGTAAAAATTGGTGAGAATGGTTCATCTGATCTTCAGATTGAGGGTAGAAAGCGGGAGGTGCGGGTGGAAGGTGGGGGTGGGAGGGGGGGGGGGGGGACGGGGCACACAGGAATCCACAACATGAAGTTACAAAGTCAGTTGATTTATTTCTCTGCGCTGTGCTGTGTGTGTGTCTCTCTCTCTCTCTCTCCACACCTCACTTTGTTCATACCTCTCAACCTCTCTCTCTCTCTCAAGCTTTCTCAGTCTGTCTCTCTCCCTATCAGTCTATTTTCTCCATACCCTTGCTCTCTCGCTCTCTGTTGGTTTCTCTTTCAGTCTATTTTTCCATCTCTTGCTCTTGATTTTGCTCTCAGACTCTTGGAGCAGAAACATGAAAGGTACTGAGTGTTTTAAAAACAAAGTAATTTTTATTGCAGGTTGGTAATTTTAAATCACTGTTTTACGTTTCAGATAAATATTTATACAGACAGTGTTTTCTGGTTCACACACTCGTGGTCAGGCATCCTAATGTTGGTCTATAATTCAGAAAATTCCAAAATCCAATCATGACTTGGTCCCAACCAAAGAATTCCGAACTGGAGAGATAATCATTATACTTTGGCAACGATTTTCTTCAGTTGAATTTGAACCCTCAACTTTTGGACTCAAAGACCAGAGTGCTACTCATGGAGGAAGGAAAGTATCTTATGTTTTTAGTCATTTATGGGATTGCTGTGGCTCTGGAGACACATGTAGGCCAGACCAGGTAAGGACAGCAGATTTCCTTCCCTAAAGGACATTAGTGACAATCAGCAATGGTTTCATGGTCACCATTAGACTCTTCAATTCCAGATTTTTTAAAATTCAAATTTTTCTATCTGCTGTGGTGGGATTCGAACCTGGGTCCCCAGAACTTGCCCTGAGTCATAGAATCATAGAATCCCTACAGTACAGAAAGAGGCCATTCGGCCCATCGAGTCTGCACCAACCACAATCCCACCCAGGCCCTACCCCCATATCCCTACACATTTACCCACTAATCCCTCTAACCTACGCATCTCAGGACACTAAGGGGCAATTTTAGCATGGCCAATCGACCTAACCCGCACATCTTTGGACTGTGGGAGGAAACCGGAGCACTCGGAGGAAACCCATGCAGACACGAGGAGAATGTGCAAACTCCACACAGGCAGTGACCCAAGCTGGGAATTGAACCCAGGTCCCTAGAGCTGTGAGGCAGCAGTGCTAACCACTGTGCTACCGTGCCAACCATTGCGAGTCTAGTGACAATGGGGCGGCATGGTGGCACAGTGATTAGCACTGCTGCCTCACAGCACCAGGGACCTGGGTTCGATTCCCAGCTTGGGTCACTATCTGTGCAGAGTCTGCACATTCTCCTCGTGTTTGCAATAGTTTCCTCCGGGTGCTCCAGTTTCCTCCCACACTCCAAGGTGTTGGTTAGGTGGATTGGGCCGTGCTAAATTCTCCCTCAGTGTACCCGAACAGGCGCCGGAGTGTGGCGATTAGGGGATTTTCACAGTAACTTTATTGCAGCGTCAATATAAGCCTAATAGTGACTAATAACTAAACTAACTTAACTTAATACCACTACGCCACCACCTCAGCAATCAATCCTTCGTCTGGTGGTTTTAAATCTTGTTTTTCCATTGTTCAAGCGAATGATTAATGAGCAAGCAATTTGGATTGTGTACATTTCTACAGATTAAAACATTGAAAATGGAATACAGATTGGGAAAGAAATCATGGAATTTCCGTTACTATGAATTATTGGCTACACCACATATGCAAAGTAGAAATCAAAGCAAAACATATTTGGTTAAACGACTTTTGAGACAAAAAAATTAGATGCTGGTTATCGTGTATTTCATAATAAATTAAATCCACATATTCATGTGAAAGACACGAACATGTTGAGTAGCATTTAGGGTGGCACGGTGGCACAGTGGTTACCATTGCTGCCTCACAGCGCCAGGTACACGGGTTCGATTCCCAGCTTGGGTGACTGTGGGTTGTTTGTGCATTCTCCCTGTGTCTGTGTGGGTTTCCTCCGGGTGCTCCAGTTTCCTCCCACACTCCAAAGACGTGCTGGTTAGATGCATTGACCATGCTAAATTCACCCTCAGTGTACCCGAACAGGCGCGGGAGTGTGGTGACTAGGGGATTTTCACAGTAACTTCATTGCCGTGTTAATGTAAGCCAACCTGTGACACTAATAAATTAAATTTTTAAGATGTTTACCAAATAGATGCTCCCACATCATGGACCAATAGTGTTACTACAACTTACCAGGCAGAGCCTCAGCAGGCAAGGTAAAGGAAAGACAAATATTTGCATTTATATAGCATCTTTCATAATCCCAGGATGTCCCAACCCCGCTTCACAACCAGTGAAGTACTTTTGAATTGTAGTCAATGCTGTAGTATGGGAACTGCAGCAAGCCGTTTGTGTACAGTAAGCTTCCATATATGATATCGGCCAGATTTTCATTTTGTTTAATGATCTTGCTTGAGGGTTAAATATTGAACAAGACAGCAGGAAAAACCCCCTTGCTCTTGAATCTCTTACATCCACAAGAGAGGGAACACAGGACCATGGCTTAACATTTCATTCAAAAGACTGACCCTCTGACAGTTGGACACTCCTGAAGTACTGACTCTCTGATAGCGCAGCACTCCCTCAGTACTGACCTTCTGACAGTGCGGCACTCCCTCAGTACTGCCCCTCTGACAGTGCGGCACTCCCTCAGTACTGACCTTCTGACAGTGCGGCACTCCCTCAGTACTGACCTTCTGACAATGCGGCATTCCCTCAGTACTGACCCTCTGACAGTGCGGCACTCACTCAGTACTGACCCTCTGACAGTGTGACACTCCCTCAGTACTGACCCTTTGACAGTGCAGCACTCCCTCAGTACCGACCCTCTGACAGTGCAGCACTCCCTCAGTACTGTCCCTTTGACAGTGCAGCACTCCCTCAGTACTAACCCTCTGACAGTGCGGCACTCCCTCAGTACTGACCCTCTGACAGTGCAGCACTCCCTCAGTACTGAACCTTTGACAGTGCAGCACTCCCTCAGTACCGACCCTCTGACAGTGCAGCACTCCCTCAGTACTGTCCCTTTGACAGTGCAGCACTCCCTCAGTACTAACCCTCTGACAGTGCGGCACTCCCTCAGTACTGACCCTCTGACAGTGCAGCACTCCCTCAGTACTGACCCTCTGACAGTGTGACACTCCCTCAGTACTGACCCTTTGACAGTGCAGCACTCCCTCAGTACCGACCCTCTGACAGTGCAGCACTCCCTCAGTACTAACCCTCTGACAGTGCAGCACTCCCTCAGTACTGACCCTCTGACAGTGCAGCACTCCCTCAGAACTGACCCTCTGACAGTGCAGCACTTCTGCAGTACTGACCCGCTGACAGTGCAGCACTCCCTCAGTACTGACCCTCTGACAGTGCGGCACTCCCTCAGTACTGACCTTCTGACAGTGCGGCACTCCCTCAGTACTGACCTTCTGACAGTGCAGCACTCCCTCAGTACTAACCCGCTGACAGTGCAGCACTCCCTCAGTACTGACCCTCTGACAGTGCGGCACTCCCTCAGTACTGACCTTCTGACAGTGCGGCACTCCCTCAGTACTGACCCTCTGACAGTGCAGCACTCCCTCAGTACTGACCCTCTGACAGTGCGGCACTCCCTCAGTACTAACCCTCTGACAGTGCAGCACTCTCTCAGTACTGCTCCCCTGACAGTGCAGCACTCCCTCACAGCCCTGCATTACAGTGTTATCTTAGATTATGGGCTCAATTCTCCGCAGTGGGATTTGAACGCACAACCCTTTGACTCAGAGACGAGAGTGCTACCCAATGCAAAAGGAACCCAGTTATGATTTTGCTGTACGTAACAATGCGCAGTCCTTTCTCCAGTGTTTTTAATCGTGATTCTTCCTATTTCAAGCAAACGATTAATGAGTAATCATTGCGGTGCTGCCCTTTGCACATAGAGGATTATGCACATTTTACAGATTAAAACATTGAGTATAAATTGGGAAAGGAATGTAACAGTCATTGTGATGTTAATCTCTGGAAATTTCAAAGTTATGGTTTCTCAAATATTATCCAGCATATTTTTAGATAATCCACTGTTAAAGGGACTTAGTAGTTAGTTTAAAGTTTATTTATTAGTGTCACAAGTAGGCTTACATTAACACTGCAATGAAGTTACTGTGAAAAATCCCCTCGTCGCCACACTCTGGTGCCTGTTCGGGTACACTGAGGGAGAATTTAACCCGGCCAATGCACTTAACTAGCACGTCTTTCAAACCGCGGGAGGAAACTGGAGCACCCGGAGGAAACTCATGCAGACACGGGGAGAGCGTGCAGAATCCACACAGACAGTGACCCAAGCCGGGAATCAAACCTGGGTCCCTGGCGCTGTGAGGCAGCAGTGCTAACCCACTGTGCCACCGTGCCACCTCCAGATTTGAAAAACCGTAAATAATTTTGCATGTTATCATAAAAGTCAAATTAAATCAACTTTCTAAAAATGATATCATGGACTAGAAAATAAAACAAACTAGATACTGTAATAGTTCAGCTTTGCAGTTCAGGTTGTGCTCATACACTCTGCAAGTGCCACAGTGCTGAAAATCTGACATTCGTAACCGTTGGAAATGATGAGTGATTGAAGATGGACGATTGGTGACTATTTGATGTGACTGATTGACGAAGGGTTAGATTTAATGTTTTAACCTTTCAGATGCTATTTGATCGACTATGCATTTCCAGCATTTTTTTGATCAAGGTTTAATTATCACCCTTGAGGCTATTTGCCTCAGTTGCTAACAGTCTTGTCCCTAAATCAGAAGTTGTGCTGTTTAAGGCTGCACGGCAGGAGTTAAGTATTCAATCCACTGATGATACTTCATTGCAGTACCGAGGGAAGAGCTGTATTGTCAGAAACACTGGCTGCAAAATTTACCTGCACAGTGCCCCTGGCTTCCAATCTGCCACCTTCATCCTTACCATTCCAGTTAACACCCTCTCTTACACATGCTCAGCTGAACGTGGATTCAGCAGCATGGGGGACCATCCCCCTCACCATCATGTGATGATACTGTGCCTTTAAGATATGTATTCTTATCATATTTCTTGTAAGGGGCATGTTTACAATTCAGCTCTCTTTTACACCGTGCCAATTTTTCTGGGCAAATGTTGAGAATGCAGGATAATGACTGATTTTAGCGAATAGTGTGTTTGGCTGAACAGAGTTAATGCATTTGTGTTTACTTAGGTTTCATTTTGCATTTCCGAGTAGGGTTTTGATTAGGGTAACAAGAGACTGAGAGTCACATGCTAATGGGAGGAACTAAGCTTATTGGGAAGATACAAGTTTCTCTTTTATTTTAAAACAGTCAGTTTCCTGTCTGGTCTTGAAAGAAGAAAGAGGTGTCTTTTTCTCTCTCTCTCTTCAGAGTCTCTGATCTGGTATCCTAATAATAGCTATTTGTACAAATCATTAGCAATTTACAGCTTAGACACGCGTTAACTTTCTATGGACTCTTGCTGAGTTTGTGGAAGTACTGGATTCTTGGAAGAGTTCAGAAAGGTCACTTTAAAATCTGCAGGGAGTGATGTTGCTGAAGAGGTAAGGAGTTCTGAGATTGCCACTTCCTCCCGGTCATGGGGATGATAAATGCAGTCCCCCCTCACCCACGCCTACCCCTGGCCTGCAGGATCAATAGGAGATTTAGCACAGTCACCAAATAGAAGCTGCCCACACAGGTAGAAAGAGGAGAAGGAGAAGCGAGAAACATGCCCAGCTCGGGTCTTCCAGGACCATTTCTCAGACCTCCATCTAAACCAGGAGAGGGTGTTCAGTGATTACATTTCAAAAGTAATCCAATAGCTGTGAATTCTTTTGCCATATCCTGAGGACATGAACGGTGTAATATAAATTCAAGCCCTTCCTCCTTTTCAGAATTATTCGCTGATCTTCAAACTGATTGTCATCAGCTATTTTCCTGTGAGTCAGTAGATTTTACCCACTCGTGTATCCATTTAGATACAGGCAGATTATCAATAATACTCCATCCTAATGTATGGGTATTTATTTCCAACATAAATACTAATACACCCTCTATAACACAATCCCAAAGTGCTTCACAGCCAATAAGGTACTCTTCGAAATGTAGTCACTGTTGTAATGTAGAAAACACAGCAACCAATTTGAACACAGCAAGCTCCCACAGGCAGTATGGTGTGAATCACCAGATAATCTGTTTTTAGGTGTTGCTCCAGGAATAAATATCGGCCTGGATACCCAGGAGGGTGGCACGGTGGCACAGTGGTTAGCACTGCTGCCTCACAGTGCCAAAAACCCAGGTTCGATTCCCAGCTTGGGTCACTGTCTGTGTGGAGTCTGCGCATTCTCCCCGTGTCTGCGTGGGTTTCCTCCGGGTGCTCCGATTTCCCCCCACACTCCAAAGATGTGCGGGTTAGATTGATTGGCCATGCTAAATTGACCCTAGTGTCAGGGGGATTAGCAGGGCAAATGCATGGGGTTGTGGGGATAGGGCCTGAGTGGGATTGTGGTCGGTACAGACTTGATGGGCCGAATACCCTCCTTCTGTACTGTAAGGATTCTACGATGAGAATTGGCTGAATTTTCAGAATAGTGGCATGTAATTTTTATATCCTCCCAGGAGGGCAGATGCAACCTCAGTTTAACATCGTGTCCATCACTGCTGATTCATTTTAATATTTTTCATATGACTTTGGTCAAATATAATGGATTTCAATATTAGAGAACGAAGGTGGTCTGCAATCAAAGTAAATGTAATGACTTCTCAGCAAATCAGTGAAAGATTCCATTCCAACAGTGGCACAAGCTCCACTCTGATGGATTTCATTTGTAATCGCTTCAGTCCCAATAAAAACATTTTGCCACAAAGATAATGCTGAAAAAGACAAATGAATGTAATGAAATTACCAATACGTCTAAAGAATAATGAACCATGATTAAAGTAGAAATTATATTGATGGTGAGAAGCCTGGAATTTCCTCCATTATTGATCAGCACGGTGGCGCAATGGTTAGCACTGCTGCTTCACAGCGCCAGGGACCTCAGTTTGATACCGGCCTTGGATGACTTGGGTGAGTTTGCACGTTCTCTCCGTGTCTGCGTGGGTTTCCTCTGGGTGCTATCGTTTCCTCCCACACTCCAAAGATTTGCAGGTTAGGTGGGTTGACCATGCTAAATTGCTGCTTAGTGTCTAAAGATACGTAGATTAGGTGGATTGCCATGTTAAATTGCCCTTTAGTGTCTAAAGATATGTAGATTAGGTGGATTGGTCATGTTAAATTGCCCTAGTGTCCAAACATATGTAGATTAGGTGGATTGGCCATGTTAAATTGCCCTTTAGTGTCTAAAGATATGTAGATTAGGTGGATTGGTCATGTTAAATTGCCCCTTAGTGTCCAAAGATATGTGGATTAGGTGGATTGGCCATGTTAAATTGCCCCTTAGTGTCCAAAGATGTGTAGATTCGGTGGATTAGCCATGGTATCCCCAAGGGGATAGGGTGGTGAGGTGGGTGTGGCATTGGGCCTGGGCAAGATGGTCTTTTGGATAGTCGATGCAGACTCGATGGGCCAAATGGCCTCCTGCTGCACAGTAAGGATTCTGTTCTATTCTAGTAAGTATGGGGGGTGGGTGGCTGCAGTGACAATGGTTGGAGAATGGGGCGCTAATGCTGCCTCCTGGCACTGACTGAGAGTTCTTAACCTTGCTCCACTGGGGTAATGAGTGCATACTCAACACTCCTACTACTCCAATGGTGTCAGCAATAATAAGAAAACCATTCAACCCCTCAAACCTGCTCCATCATTAATTAGATCATGGCTGACCTGAACCTCAATTCAATTTGCCCTCCCCTGCTCCATATCTCTCGATACCCTACCTGACACAAATCCATCAACTCTCCTCCAGTGGCCAAAGCTCTTTTGTATAAGCAAGTCTTGACTACACTTTGGCTGGAATGTTTTGTGGAGGCCCACCAGCTAAAAAGTCGGAAGAGGGCCTACCTCCACTGGGCCCAGAAAGCCATGACCAAAATTTACAGTCATCAGGTATTGATTGCCTGAGGTTGTGGCTTCCACTCTATGTGTGAGGATGTCCCACATCCATGAGCTATCAGGCAACATAGAGCCAGCAATTCTGGAGCGGTCATCACTGGAGGGACAGCAGAAGATAAGGGACCAGGTGCAGTGCTAACACTGAAGTTCGAGGTAGGTGGAATGGCCTTGCTGGGGTCACTGGCTGTCCCAGCGATGCGGGGTGTGGACAGTGATTAGGAGACTGGTGGGGTGAGCGGAGGGGCAACCTTTGCTGCTAGGGTGCAGGATGCCTGAACAGGAGGGACCTTACGCCAACAATCAGACAAGCTGACAGCCTTGCCATTTGTTGCGAGCACGCTGGCACAGTGGTTAGCACTGCTGCCTCACAGTGCCAGGGTCCCAGGTTCAATTCTGGCCTTGGGTCACTGTCCATATGGAGTTTGCACTTTCTTCCTGTATCTGTGTGGGTTTCCTCCGAGTACTCCAGTTTCCTCTCACAAGTCCAAAGATGTGCGGGTTAGGTTGATTGGCTATGCTAAATCGACCTTAGTGTCAGGGGGATTAGCAGGATAAATGAATGGGGTTATGGAATTGGGCCTGGATGGGATTGTGGTTGGTACAGACTCATTGGGCTGAATGGCCTCCTTCTGTACTGTAGGGATTCTATGATAAAACATCAGCAGTGGACAGAGGAAGTGACTATTAACTGGTAAAATCCAATTAATCAGCATTCCCAACCATCTGACCTTATTTTACAGCTTCCCACCACCTGCCAGTCCATTCCCAGCAAAGTAGGAAGGGGTATAAAATTCCAGTCTTTCTGTGACAAAATGTTCCTTTCCTCTTAAATGGATACAGGAGTTCTAATTCTAAGTTGTGCCCCTTGAATCTGTATTCATCCCATCTAGTTACCATTAAGATGTAGGTCAACAGATATCTGCTTCCGATGAAAAGATAACAATAAATAGCATTTAAATCTGTCTGCACTTAAAATACAACTGTAACCTTTAGGATGCAAGCCCAATGCTTGAGTGAAAACTATTTAATATCACAATCTAAATTAAAGATTCTAACCCAAGGGTGTAATAACATATACTCGGATCAATAGTTGGTTGGTTACAGAATGTCCCAGTGGATTTGCATGGCATAATTGGGTCTGCCAGTGTTTCATATTGATCAATATTACTCTTATATTTCTGAGTACTCCTTCAGTGAAGTAATTATGATTCAAGCATCGCACCATAATGTTTCCATTTATTATTAATGGGTGTCTCGGACAGGCACATACTGGCAAAGAGAATCCGGATAGAGAAGCTGAATGATTGGTGGGTCATGGGGAAATTGGATTTGTTCACTTTTCATCTCTGAGATTCATGGTGTATGGTTATGTATTATTCCTGGTCATCTTCACAGGCACTATCCTAGAATGATGCAGAAGAAGCCATCCTGCCTGTGCCAGTGCTTTGAAGGAGCGGAAGGAGCATGGGCTGTATTTACCTTGCTGGGGTTGAGCAGCAGTGGTTTGGGATTTCAATTATTACCTTTTTCTGAGTTGGAAGTCATTAGCCCCTCACAGAACTAGCTCTTCCTGTCCATTATTTGTCATTCACAGGGAGCCCACCATGGCTCAAGTAGGGATTGAGACGGTGAAAGAGGTATGAACCAGACGAGGCAGTGAAAACCTTTCAAAGCCCTGAAGAAGGATGGAGTCTGCTTCCTCAGCGAAGCCAAGTGCTAGGAGCCAATTGGGGTTAAGGGTTATGGAACAAAGGCAGTTAGATGGAGTAAAGATACAGATCAGCCATTATCTAATTGAATGCTAAAGCGGGTTGAAAAATCTCTCCCCAGTTCCTGTGACAAATATGCACAAAGAAATTTGTTGTTTGTGAAAGCACTGACTTGGAGATATGACCAGTCCCTTCTTCTAATCCATGCATATTTTCCTACCAGTATTCTACAAAACACTGGGATGCTGATAATGTTGTATTTCCATCTCTTCAGTGTAGCAAATTTGATACAAATAAAAACATTTTAAAAAATCTGTTCAAGAGTTGTGGGCTTTTATTTTTGGGCCAGACAGGAATGAACAATTGCTGCAGTTCACTTATGCGCTCTGTGAATATTCCATTGCCTATCCCTTTAAGAAACGCTCCCTAATCCATTATAGCCAACTCGTGCCTCATAACATCATAGTTTCCTTTATTAAGTTTCAGGACCCTCGTCTCTGAATCAAGTACATCACTCTCCACCTTGGTGAAGAATTCTATCATGTTATGGTCATTCATCCCCAAAAGGGTCTCGCAAACTAGATTGTCAATTATTCCTTTCTCATTACACAATGCCCAGTCTAGGACGGCCTTATCTTGTTTGTTCCTCAACGTATTGGTCCAGAAAACCATCTGGAATTCCTCCTCTACGGTAACGTTACTAATTTGATTTGCCCAATCTTTATGCATATCAAAGTCACCCACAATTTCAGTTTTTCCTTTATCGCATGCGTCTCTAATTTTCTGTTTAATGCCATCTTCAACATGAGCACTATAGTTTCAGATCTATATCAAACCTCCACAACACTTTCTGCCCTTTGGTGTCTCTTAGCTCTACCCATACAGATTCCACATCATTGGAGCTAATATTCTTCCTCACTATTGCATTGATTTCCTCCACCTTTTCCTTTTTGTCTGTCCTTCCTAAATACTGAATACCCCTGAATGTTCAGTTCCCATCCCTGGTCACCCTGCAGCCATGTCTCCATAATCCCAATTACATCATATCCGTTTACACCTATTTGCATGATGAATTCATCCACATCAGTCTGGAATGTGCTGCCTGAAAGGGCAATGGAAGCAGATTCAACAGTAACTTTCAAAAGGAAATTGGATAAACACTTGTAAAGGAGATCTGATGTGCCCTCCCATGGCTTTACCAACTACCCCTTGCGTCCTAGCCCACTTCCCGGGGATTGGTAAAATGATGGCTCACATCTTTTGCTTTCCCTGTGACCTTAGTGCAAGCTTCGTTTCCATCGCAGCAATTGAAAGGTTATATTAATAGTTTCTGCTCAGTAATACTTTAATCTGTATCCGTTCACTATTCTTTAGTCTCCCTCCAGGGTATGCCAATGCTTTAATTCCACATCTTCGCACTTATCATCACAGGATGGTGGAGATGTGACTGACTTGTGGAACCAAATCAGCTTCCCAAAGGGAATGGAATCAATGGCTGGGATTTTCGGCCTCCATTTTCGGCGGGGTGGGGGGTAGGGGGGCAGGAGCGCAGGAGCAGAGAATCACACCGGAGCTCCTAAACGGCTTTTGTGCTGATGGAATTTCCTGGATTGATTGTCCCCAACCCCTGCCACTGACATAACAGGTTTGATTTGATTTATTATCACATGTATTAACACACAGTGAGAAGTATTGTTTCTTGCATGCTTTACAGGCAAAGCATACCGTTCATAGAGAAGGAAACGAGAGAGTGCAGAGTGTACTCTTACAGTCATAGCTAGGGTGTAGAGAAAGATCAACTTAATGCGAGGTAGGTCCATTCAAAAGTCTGACAGCAGCAGGGAAGAAGCTCTTCCTGAGTCGGTTGGTACGTGATCTCAGACTTTTGTATCTCTTTCCCATAGGAAGAAGGTGGAAGAGAGAATGTCCGGGTGCATGGGGTTCTTAATTGTACTGGCTGCGTTATTGAGGCAGCGGGAAGTGTAGACAGAGTCAATGGATGGGAGGCTGGTTTGCGTGATGGATTGGTATCCCATTTTTCAACATCGGGATCCCTATTTGAATACATTGCAATGTCATTATCAGGTATATCAGCTGGATTGCCGCCCCTATGTTAAATTGTCCATTCACATCAGTGTGAACCACGACACGTCACCCACAGTGAGCACCTGGAGAGCAGAGCCAGCCAGAGGCACACCGGTGAATACAATCCCCGGGGGGCAGGGAAAAGGGTCATGCCTGGGCAGTACCCTTGCACTGCCCATGGCACAGCCCAGTCAATGCTGCAGGGGGGTGATGACTCCGTTACCATGGTTAGTGGTAGTGGGAGGTGGAGTTCTGTGAGGGAAATTTCAAGGGTGGCGGTGTTCTGTGGAGTGGGTGGGGAGGGGGTTGGGGGAGGGTTTTGAGTGGGGAGGGTGGGGGATGGAGGGGGCTGGGGTGGGGTGGCGGGGGGGTGGGGGGCGTGGGGCTGGGGTGGTGGGGGGCTGGGGTGCGGTGGCAGGGTGGTGGGGGTGTAGGGTGGTGGGGGTGTAGGGGAGTGGGGGAGTGGGGGGGGGGGGTGGGGAGCCTGGATGGGATGCCCTTTTGGAAGGTTGGTGCAGACTAAATGGGCCAAATGTCCCTCTTTCTGCACTGTCGGGATTCTTGATGTTTCTGAGAGTGAAAACGGATGATGCAGTAATGGGAAATTCTAACTTCTGTGACATTTAAAACAAACCATTTCTGCTTGTCAAACTAAGAGTATTTTAGGATAATTAAAAGAATCACTGAGAATGTGTGAATGTTGTACGCGGAAATAAATTTAATTGGTCATTTATCAAAATGTGCTGAAATTTGATATTAATTGAATTTGGCATTCTCGTGACATAAATGCTAAATAAAATCACACAATTACAAAATAAATTGAAGTTTTTAATATGAGATGGTTGTGAATGCTATCTGATCCCATCCTTTGTTTCCGAATTCAGTAAAGCTTCAAATATCTAGAGCAATGGACTTGATAAGGATGGATTCTACTAATAGCAACACCTTAATACCACCATTCAAATGTGGCTGTGTTAACATGCTTCACTGCACAATTCTGAAATGGACCCAAGATCATGAAAGGGGAAAAGATAAATAAGCTTATATAAATATATGTATCTAGAGGGAACAACAGCCACACCAAGTACAATGATTCATACATTCCCTTGTATCATGGCCTTTTGGTCCAAACATGACCTGAAGGTAAATACAAAGTGGAGGAGGAAAAAAGAACAGAGAAAAGTACAGCACAGAAACAGGCCCTTCGGCCCTCCAAGCCTTACTAAAATGATGGCCTTACTAAAATAGAAACCTTCTGCCCTTACTCGGTCTGTATCCCTCTATTTCCTCCCTATTCACGTATCCATCCAGATGTCTCTTAAATATTGCTAATGTGCCTCTTTCCACCACATCCTCTGGCAGCACACCCCAGGCACCCAGCATTCACTGTGTGAAAAACCTCCCCCGCACATCTCCCTTAAACTTTCCCCCTCTCCACTTGAAATTGACACTTCCACCCTGGGGAGTTTTCCACCTGTCCTGCTGTAGCAATAACTAATGATGGCCAAGAGAGCATTTATCCCCATAAAGCCTGTTGTACTACTCATAGAATCAGACAGAAGGTGGCATTGGCCCACCAAGTTGGTTCTTTGAAGAGGCTATTCAATTAGTCCCATCACCTTTGCTCTTTAACAATAGCCCTGTGGTCATTTTTCCTTTTCATGTCTTTATCCAATTCCCTTTTGAGAGTTATTATTAAATCTGCTTCCACCAGTATCAAATGTATTTCAGTAAACGTTCATTTATGTTCAGAAACTGCATTACTTTTCTTCACTACTCTTGAAGTAACTCTGGTGCAATTTTATCACCAAGTTTCACTTTTGAATACTCCTGCAACAGTATAAACCCTCATCCAAATATGACATACAGCACAAATGAAATCAGGGAAATACTATGGACAATAGGCCCAATTTGTACGCTGGGCAAGGGGATGGATTTTGATTGAGCTAAAATCCCACCCAATGTTACTGAACTAGATTGGATTGGCTCCCCAATAATTGGATTAAATGTTTTAAATCTACAAGAAGTGATAGTTTACCCTTTGGTTGAATTACTCTAGAAATGTAACTATTGTTAACATAAACAAGGAAACTTTAGTGCTATGATATTTGATATTGGTAAATTGGGGCAGCACAGTAGTTAGCACTGCTGCCTCACAGCGCCAGGGACCCAGGTTTGATTCCTGGCTCGGGTCACTGTCTGTGTGGAGTTTGCACATTCTCCCTGTGTCTGCGTGGGTTTCCTCCAGGTGCTCCGGTTTCCTCCCACTGTCTGAAAGACGTGCTGGTTAGGTGCATTGACCTGAACAGGCGCCGGAGTGTGGTGACTAGGGGAATTTTACAGTAACTTCATTGCAGTGTTAATGTAAGCCTTACTCATGACTAATAAATTTTTAAAAGCTAATGTTACAGACAGGAGAGACACAGGTAAACTGAACATCTATCCTCTCACCAACTATCCACAAGCAGAAGGTGCTTTTTAATTATTTTTAAAGTAGGCTGCGGAATTTTTTCCCAATCACTCAGTTTCTGTGATGCAAGTTAATAACTCTGAGCAAACTCACATTTTGATTAACTCAGGTTAGTTTATCCACATTCAAACCCAGAGGAAGAGTGTTCGCATTGTCCCACTCACAACATATACACACAGTAAGGAGGAATAGAAAAAAAGTTTCACAACCACAGGTAGAAGCAGTACAAGAAACACAGAAATGAATATTAGTTCACATGATTATCAGAGTCCAGCGCGGAGTTCTTTCACCTCGGAGTCTAGCTGGCTGAAGACCAGAGTGGTAGAGTTCTCTGTGCAGTTGGTGCTGATGTCACAAGATGAAGGTGGTACCCAGAGACTGGGTCAGTTCTGTAGGTGTTGCTAGGGAATCTTTGAGCAGAAACAGGCTTGTTCAGCCTCGATTCCTGCTTCTTGGTGTTGGATGTTAAACAGCAGACTGAGGTTTTCTCAGTCTCAAAGGAATATAGAGATTTCAAAATGGTCACTCAAATCAAAGAACAATACAGCACAGGAACAGGCCCTTCTGCCCTCCAAGCCTGGTCCAAGCTAGACCATTCTTTTGTATCCCTCCATTCCCACTCCGTTCATGTGGCTATCTAGATAAGTCTTAAACGTTCCCAGTGTGTCCGCCTCCACCACCTTGCCTGGCAGCGCATTCATAAAATCATGTTAACTTTCTCCACAATGATTTCAAAAGGGATGTTTATCTAGTGTCTGATACTAGCTTTGATTTCCAGACTCAAAACATCCCAGCATTATCTTTTTAAACAGTTACCATCCATATTGGGGTTCTTGTGTTGGGATACCATTGCCTAGGCAGACTCTCTGACTCCGCTAGAGAAGCAAGCTTATCCAGATGCGAATGAGTCTATTGTCCCCTCAATGGTGGCTTTTTGAAATGGACCTGGTCAGTCTCAGGTGTTAGATGGTTCTGTTAATAATTCTGCAGGCATAATGAATTCCAATCTGACAATCCCTTGGTTTTGTGATGAAAATGTCCGTATATTTGGGTGTCAGTTTCCACAATGATGAGCAGAGAATTCTTTTGGTCATGCAACTTGTGTTGGTGGCTTCCAAAACAAAGGGACTATCCTGTGGTCATGTGACTTGCAACAGTCATCTTTTTTGGTTTAGCAGTAAGTCCATGTTGAAAATATCTAAGAGAATAAAGTTTTGTTACATACAATGTTGGATTTCTTTTCAGGTGGTATTGACACAGCAATAATAAGTGAATTAACATCAATACTGTGAATGCTGAAAAGTTGGAAATAAAAAATGTGTAATAATGCATTTGCTATTTACACCTTCTCTGGGCTCATCTTTTGCTTTTTATTTGTCCCATTAACGGCCCTTTGTCTTGCATCACTTTTTGTCATTTAATTTCTCAACTCTCCACCCCATCATAAACCTTTCCTTTTTGTCTTTACCCTGCCTCCCCTTTTTTCACATCTCTAACCCGTGTGTGTCTGTCTGACCATTGAGGCATCCTCTCCACTGAAGCTACAGCCTCAGCAATGACGACCTCTAGCGGTGGCACAGCTAGGCTGCTGAACTGCCATCTCTGTGATTGTTGTTGGGGGTGAGCTGCCATCCTGGATTGGGAAATGTCTCTCCCGGTGCCACCACCCACCAAAACAAAGTCGCTTCTAACTTCAACTCCAGTGGCAGGATTTCAGCTGCACCTGTAAAGTTCCAGCCTCTTGTTTCTCTCTCTCGCTGCATCAGCGTTGCCTGAACTGTTGAGTATCACCAGCATTGTCTGCTTATGATTAAAGCCATCAACATTTGTAAATAGGACTGAAAGTTGTACAATGCCAGTCACCTATTTTACAAATTGCAGCTTTGCACCTGAAAACAAGGTTGGGGGAAATAGACCATGAAGCACTGAATCTCAAATGAGCAGCTGGTAATCTCAATCCCCTGGCCGGGTGTGCCTAGCAATATTATCATGCAATTCCCATAGATGTGCAAACAGTGGTTGCTATTGCAACTGAGCATATCAACATAAAGGAACAAGTCAGAGGTGACACGAGGAATACTGGCAACAAAGGCTCGTGTATGTAACTTAGTTCAAATATAAAGAAAAAGAATTGAACTGATATTGTGAGATCCATGACTTAGTGTAGATTTGCACTGAATTATTTTGGGGCAATTCAATGCTTTGTCCAGACATTTCAGGTAATCTTGTTAACGTGGCTTTTGAGATTTGACAATTTGTTCTTGTTAGGGCAGTATGTGTAGTCCTGTTCACAAGGGACAGTGAAGATTCGCTTATCCCACATGGAGCAGTGATTGAAAATGAAATGACGTCACAAGACAACTAACAAGCAATAAAGATCAAGTCAAAGGGGACTTTCCAAACACAGCCTGGTTTAAATCACTATGAACTGGGAATTAAATTAACTGTGCTCTCAGCAGCTAGAAAATTATATGGCAATACTGCATCAACTTACCTGGGTACCATGGACAAACCTGCGTTCAATAATCTCCACAAGGAATTCAAACTGTTTGCTTCAATCAAGTGCCCGCAGGTGAATAAAGGATCCAAAGTCACACAATGGTATAATTCCACTTTATTAAGGAGAAGCTGTATTTTATGAACAAAAGAACATAAGAAATAGGAGCAGGAGTATACCATACAACTCCTCACAAACAGAACAATTTATTGCACTGAAGGAGGTCATTTGACCCATTATGTCTGCGGCAGCCAAGAAAGAGCTACTAATCCCACTCTCCAGCCCTTGGTCTAATGTCGGTTACAGAACCTCAGTTTCATATCTAAGTATTTTAAAAATGTGATGAGGGTTTCTGTCTTTACTACTCTGAGTCAGCGAGTTCTAGACCTCCACCATCCTCTGGCTTTAAAACAAAACACTCAACTCCCCTCTAAGCCTTCTCTCAGTCACTTAATAACTATGCTTCCTGGTTAGTGACCTCTCTGAGAACAGAAATCGGTCCTTCCTATCAACTTTATCTAGGCCTCTCAATTAAATGTTGTGTCAGCCTCTCCTGTTCCGAACAACCCCAAGTTCAAGAATTAATTACACAGAACATCCAGCACAGGCTATTCAGCCCAACTGATTCATGCTGGTATTTATGTTCCGCACTCCTACTTCATCTCATCTTATCAGCATATCCATACATTCCTTTCTCCTCCTCGTATTTATACAGCTTTCTCTTGAATGCATTAAGCAATACAGGGGTAATGTTTTTGCAATACCCGATGTTAATCACGCAATCAATATTAGAGTTCACACAACCCTTGATTTTTCATCCATTAAGTTGAGTAGTCAAGCTTGACAAATTCAGACAATTGTCATTCTGTTTCTACACTCTCTCGTTTCCTTCTCTATAACCGGTATGCTTTGTCTGTATAGTACGCAAGAAACAATACTTTTCACTGTATACTAATATATGTGACAATAATAAATCAAATTATATTATGTTTTAGCAACAATTACACAATGGATATGCGGAGTGGTCTTTGCAGGGATTGCATTTCAAGAAATACCAGGCACAGGTGTGTGGAAAATAATGAGTATTATACTATAACTTCCATCCCTTGAATATGGCTCCTCCATTCTAAGTCACAGTCACACTGCTTTTCACAAATATCCACTTGGCTCAGTGGGCAGCACCCTGATTCCTTGGTCACAGGTTTAAGCCATGAGAAATAAAACAAATAGGAGCTAGTGAAGGCCATTTGGCTCCTTCAACCTACTCCACCAAGATCATGGCTGATCGTTGACATCAACTACAACTACCTGCACTATCCCTGTATCCCTTCAAGCACAAGGGATATTTCACTTTGGATATTTTTGACAAGTGTGCATCCACAGCCTCTGCAGTAGTGAATTCCAATAATTCACAATGCTCAGTGTGAATAACTATCTAGTCTTCTTAGTTCAAAATGATCGATCCCTTATCATAGAATCCCTTCAGTGCAGGAGGAGGCCATTTGGCCCATCAAGTCTGCACTGACAACAATCCCACCCAGGCCCTATCCCCATAACTCCAAGTATTTACCCTGCTCATCCCCCTGACACTAAGGGGCAATTTATCATGGCCAATCAACCTAACCTGCACATCTATGGGTAGTGGGAGGAAACTGGAGCACCCGGAGGCAACCCACACGGACATGGGGAGAACAGGCAAAACTCCACACAGACAGTCACTCAAGGCCGGAATTGAACCTGTGGCGCTGTGAGGCAGCAGTGCTAACTAACCACTGTACCACTGTGCTGCCCATTATCCTGAAACTACGAATCCTCATTCTTCACTCCTCAGCCAGTGGAAGTATCAATCCTGTTAAGCCCCTTAAAAATGTTTTATGTTTCAGTGAGGTTACCTCTAATTCTTCTAAAATCCAAGGAATATGGGCCTACTACTCAATCTCTCCCAACAAGACAATCCCCTCATCCCAGGAATCTGATAAACATTCTTTGCACTCCTTGTAAGACAAGTATGTATTTCCCAGCTTAATCTGGGATAGTCAACATGGATTCGTGAAGGGTAAGTCTTGCCTCACAAATTTGATTGAATTTTTTGAGGAGGTAACTAAGTGTGTCGATGAAGGTAGAGCAGTTGATGTCATTTTCATGGATTTTAGTAAGGCGTTTGATAAGGTCCCCCATGGTCGGCTCATGAAGAAAGTAAGGAGGTGTGGGATAGAGGGAAATTTGGCCGATTGGATAAGTAACTGGCTATCTCACAGAATTCAGAGGGTGGTGGTGGATGGAAAATTTTCAGACTGGAGACCAGTTACCAGCGGTGTACCACAAGGAACAGTGCTGGGTCCTCTGCTATTTGTGATTTTTATAAATGACTTGGAGGAAGGGGCTGAAGGGTGGATCAGTAAATTTGCAGATGACACCAAGATTGGTGGAGTAGTGGATGAGGTGGAGGGCTGTTGTAGGCTGCAAAGAGACATTGATAGGATGCAGAGCTGGGCCGAAAAATGGCAGATGGAGTTTAACCCTGATAAGTGCGAGGTGATTCATTTTGGTAGGACAAATTTGAATGTGGATTACAGGGTCAAAGGTAGGGTTCTGAGGAATGTGGAGGAACAGAGAGATCTTGGGGTTCATATCCACAGATTTCTGAAGGTTGCCACTCAAGTGGATAGAGCTGTGAAGAAGGCCTATAGTGTGTTAGCGTTTATTAACAGGGGGATTGAGTTTAAGAGCCGTGGGGTTATGCTGCAACTGTACAGGACCTTGGTGAGACCACATTTGGAATATTGTGTGCAGTTCTGGTCACCTCACTATAAGAAGGATGTGGAAGCACTGGAAAGAGTGCAGAGGAGATTTACCAGGATGCTGGCTGGTTTGGAGGGTAGGTCTTATGAGCAAAGGTTGAGGGAGCTAGGGCTTTTCTCTTTAGAGCGGAGGAGGTTGAGAGGCGACTTAATAGAGGTTTATAAGATGATGAGGGGGATAGATAGAGTGGACGTTCAGAGACTATTTCCTCGGGTGGATGTAGCTGTTACTAGGGGGCAGAACTATAAGGTTCGTGGTGGAAGGTGTAGGAGGGATGTACGAGGTAAGTTCTTTACTCAGAGAGTGGTTGGGGTGTGGAATGGACTGCCTGCTGTGATAGTGGAGTCGGACACTTTAGGAACTTTCAAGCGGTTATTGGATAGGCACATGGAGCACACTAGAATGATAGGGAGTGGGATATATTGATCTTGGTTTCGGAAAATGTTCGGCACAACATCGTGGGCCGAAGGGCCTGTACTGTGCTGTACTGTTCTATGTTCTATGTCCTTTGGCAAGGAGACTAAAACTGCACACAGTACTCCAGATCCAGTCTCAACAAGGCTCTATATAATTGCAAGAAGATTTCTTTACTCTTATTCCCAATCCCTTTGTAATAAAACTTACATATCCTTTGCTTTCCTAATTGCACTATACCTGCATGTTAATTTTCTGTGACCTTCATACAAGGACATCCAGGTCCCTCCGATATCAACAATTCCCAATCTCTCACCTTTTAGAATTGTTTCACTTTTCTGTGAACAAAGAGGGTAACTTCACATTTCTCCGTATGATATTCCATCTGGGACATCCTTGCCCACTCACTTAATCTGTCTATATTTCTTAGTAGTCTTACAGCTTGCTTTCCTACCTAACTTTGTGCCATCAGCCAACTTGAATACATTATAATTGATCCCCTCATCAAAGCGATTGATATAGATTGTAAACAGCTAAAGCCCGTCATTGATACCTGCTGTACCACACTAGTTGCAACTTGCCAATCCACAAATGATCCATCTATTTCCACTCTGGTTTCTGTCCGTTAACCAATCCCCAATTCCTGCTCAAGTATTACCCTCCCAATCCCACGAGCCCTAATTTTGTGTCATGCTTGATCACATACACTAGGCTGACACTTATTGTGCAGTGCTGAGGGAGCGCTGCAGTGGTTCTCTCTTTTGAATGAGACATTAAGCCTGTTTAGATGGGATGGAAATGATCCCTCGGCACTGCTTCAATGAAGAACAGGGAGTTCTCTCAGCATCCTGACTGAAATTTGACCTCAATAAAGGCTACAGAAAAACATTTATTCCATTTTTGTTTGAAGGATCTTCGTGTTAAAGTGGCTGCCTGAGCAAGCAATTGATACACACCAAAAGGAAGTAATTGGCTGTGAAGTGCTCTGGGATGTTCCACAGACATGAAGAAATGTAGCTGATTTGCCTCATTTTATACCAATAGAATTAGTAAACATTCACAGCACAGAAACAGTTTGTTCAGACAGAGGCTTCTGCCAGTGTTTCTACACCACACAAGTCTCACCCCATTGTAATAATGTCATTCCCCGACCCCGCCCCCCTCAGCCACAATCCCACCCAACCTGATCACATGTCCCTCTCCCCGCCACCAGAGGTTGCACTCCCAACGTTCTGCTCCTAACAGTCAAACCAATAATCCACATCAAGATTCGCATTTGCAAAAAGGATTCCCTAGTAGAATTAATTTCTTCCACTGGATAGAGCTATAACCTGTAATTGTGGGACACGTAGTCATTGTGCAGTTTGCTGCTACTCTCTGGTGGTCATAGATCAATAGTGCAGCAAAAATACAAAGACAGGAAGAAACTGGGAAATGTAATTAACAATAAAGGGGATAATAAAAGACATTATACAGACTTGGACCGGCAGGTGAAACATGCAGATGCACAGCAGATAAAACTCAATGTTGAGAAGTGAGGAGTGATACATTTAAAAACAAGGTGGCCACATATACTAAAGGCTACCATTTTAAAGGGAATGCATGAACAGAGCCACCTAGAGATGTCTCTTCACAAAATCTTGAAAGTGGCCAGACAGGTTGAAAAGACGGTTAAGAAGCAAGGAAAATTATGCCAAACCTATATAAAATAGGATGAACAGAGTTCAGTCCTGGAGACCATGCACTTTAGGAATACCTTTGAGAGGGTACAGAGGAGAATTACTACACAAGAACATAAGAATTAGGAGCAGGAGTAGACCACATGTCCCATCGAGCCTGCTCCACCATACAACATGATCATGGGCTTCAACTCCATTGTCCCATCTCTTCCAATATCCCTTAACTCCCCGAGACCCTAAAATGTCTCCTTACCCTTTACTGTATTCAACGATGGAGCATCCACAATTCTCTGGGGTAGAGAATTCCAAAGATTCACAACTCTCTCAGCGAAGAAATCTCTCCACATTTCAATTCTAAATGGCTGGCTTCTTGTCCTGAGACTGTGCCCCCGTGTTTTAGATTCCCCGACCAATTAAAACAAATTCTCACCATCCACCTTATCAAGTCAGAAATTTGTCAGTTTCAGTGAGATTGTCTCTCATTCTTCTGAACTCCAGAGAATACAAGCCCAATTTATTCAGCCTGTCATCATAGGAAAACCCTTCCATCCCAATTTAGTGAAACTTCACTGTACCGGCTCCAATGCCAGTATATCCTTTCTGAAATGTGAAGACCCAAAACTGCACATAGTATTCCAGATGTGGTCTCACCAAAACCATGCACAACTGTTACAAGAGTTGTACTCCAATTCCCTTGCAATTTGTCTTCTTAATTGCTTGCTGCACTTGCATACTAGCTTTTGGTGTTTCTTGTACAAGCACACCCATGTCTCTTTGAACATGAACACTTACATTTCTTACCTTTGAAAAAATATTCTGCTTTTATATTCTTACGGCCAAAGTGAATAACTTCACATTTCCTGATATTATACCCACCTCAGTGCCCCTTCACCTAACCTGTCCATATCTCTTTGCAGTCCCTCTGTGTCCTACCTGCAGCTTACCTTCCCACCTAGTTTGGTATTATCAGCAAACTCAGATTCATTACTCAAAGTCTCTACATCTGAGTCATTAACATAGACTGTAAATAGCTGAGGTCCTACTGATCCTTGTAGCGAACAACTATTCACTGCCTGTTTTCGATTCATTAACCAATCCTTCATCCATGCTAATATCTTACTCCCCCAAACTCCATGAGCCCTTATCTTCCCAATTAACCTTTAGTACGACAGCTATCGAATGTCTTTTGAAAATCCATGTATACTACATCTTTTTTTATTCATTCATGGGACGTGGGCATTTGCTGGCTGGGCCAGCATTTGTTGCTCATCCCGAGTTGCCCTTGGGGGGCAGTTGAGAATCAACCACATTGCTGTGGCCCTGGAGTCACATGTAAGCCAGACCAGGTAAGGACAACAGATTTCCTTCCCTATAGGACATTAGTGAACCAGATGGTTTTTTATGACAATGGATAATAGTTTCCTAGTCATCAGTGGATTCTTAATTCCAGATATCTTTTATTGAATTCAGATTCCACCATCTGCCATGGCGGGATTCAAACCTGGGACCCCAGAACATTAACTGAGTTTCTGGATTAAAGTCTAGCGATAATACCACCAGGCCATCGCCTCCTCCACTGGTTCCCCTTTATCTACCCTACCAGTTACATGTTCCAAAGACTTATCATCAATTTGTTAAACACGATTTCCCTTCAATAAAACCATCGACGAGTTCTAATTGTACTCTGCTTTTCTAAGTGCATTGTTAAGACTTCCTTAATAATAGATGATTCCAGCATTTTCCCAACAACAGATGTTAGGAAAACCAGCCTGCAGTCCTTTCTTGAGAAGAGGTTAACATTAACCAATTTCCAATCTAGTGGATCTGCTCCCGAATCTAAGGAACTTTGGAAAATCGTAGCTATCACTTCTACTGTCTCTGCAGCTATCTCTTCTAGAACACTAGGATGTAGCTATCAGGTCCTGGGAAAGTACTAGAATGGTACCAGCAATTCAGGAAGTTCAGTAATGTGGACATACTGGAGAATCTAGGATTGTTCTCCTTAGTGTAGAGAAGGTGATGGGGAAAACGAGTAAATATGTTCAAAATTATAAATGGTTCTGATAGGGTAAATAAGAAACTGTTTGAAGTGGTGGGACTGTCACTAACAGGGGGACAAAGATTTAGAACCAGAGGTGGCACGAGAACATATATTTTCACAAAGCGTGTTGTAATCTGAAATTTTCTAAAGTGAATTGGATCAATACTGGAAGGTAAAAAGTTGCAAAGCTATGGGGGAAGAAAGGGAGAGAATGGAACAAATTGAATAACACTACCAAAGATCTGGAACACCCAGGAAGGGCTGAATAACCTCCTGCTGAACTCTAAGATTCTATGTTGAATATTTCAAGTGAAAGACATTAATGATAATTTTAAACTTAGCTATGTAAGAATACACTGATTATGATTCATTAAATGATATTTCAATAAGTAGTTTGTCATTATTTGACAAAGCAAGCTATCAGAAAGGTAACAAGAAATGCATCATATAAAGTTTTGAATCTGACAAGGCAAAAAGACTCGAGATTGGCATCTCGAGTTGTGTGATCGTGGGATGAGAGAGGTCAATGGATAAGGCTGAAACATTTGCAACAATTTTCAGCCAGAAAGGCCTGGTAGATGATCCACCCCGGTCTCCTTTGGAGGTCCCAAGCATCAGACATGTTAGCCTTCAGTCAATTTGATCCACTCCCCGTGATAAATGACTGAGGGCACTGGATATTGCAAAGGCTGAGAGCCCTGACAATATTCCAGTGATAGTACTGAAGGCTCATCCCCACATATTTCACATTGCTGCAACTCACCAAGGCTCTTTCAACAGCATCTTGCAAACCCGCAACTTCTGCCACCTAGGGCAAGGGCAACAGATACATGAGAACACCACCAACTGCAAGTTTCCCTCCAAGCCACTCACCATCCTGATTTGGAAATATATTGCCGTTCCTTCACTGTGGCTGGGCCAAAATGCTGGAATTCCCTCCCTAACAGCACTGTGGGTGTACATACGCCACAGGTCCAAACACTTCAAAGATGTGCAGGTTAGGTTTATTGGCCATGCTAAATTGCCCTTAATATCAGGGGGACTAGCAGGGTAATCAAAATTAATTAAGGTAATTAGCAGAGTAAGCGTAAAGGAGAACATACCCCTGTCGACATCAATGGAGACGAAGTAGAAAGGGTCGACAGCTTCACATTTTTAGGTGTCCAGATCACCAACAACCTGTCCTGGTCCCCCCATGCCGACACTATAGTTAAGAAAGCCCACCAATGCCTCTACTTTCTCAGAGGACTAAGAAATTTGGCATGTCAGCTACGACTCTCAACAACTTTTACAGATGCACCACAGAAAGCATTCTTTCTGGTTGTACCACAGTTTGGTATGGCTCCTGCTCTGCCCAAGATTGCAAGGAACTACAAAAGGTCGAGAATGTAGCCCAATCCATCACGCAAACCAGCCTCCCATCCATTGACTCTGTCTACACTTCCTACTGCCTCGGAAAAGCAGCCAGCATAATTAAGGACCCCAAGTACCCCGGACATTCTCTCTTCCACCTTCTTCCATCAGGAAAAAGATACAAAAGTCTGAGGTCAGGTACCAACCGACTCAAGAACAGCTTCTTCCCTGCTGCTGTCAAGACTTTTGAATGGACCTACCTCGCATTAAGTTGATCTTTCTCTGCACCCTAACTATGACTGTAACACTACATTCTGCACTCTCTCGTTTCCTTCTCTATGAACGGTATGCTTTGTCTGTATAGCGCGCAAGAAACAATACTTTTCACTGTATGTTAATATATGTGACAATAATAAATCAAATCAAATCAAAATATGTGGGATAATGAAGACAGGGCCTGGTGGCTTTGTTGTCGGTGCAGGCTCGATGGGCTGAATAATCTCCTTCTGCACTGACGGGATTTTATGATTCTAGGGACTGCAATTGTTCAAAAAGGCAGCTTACCACCTCCGTCTAAAGGGCAATTAGGGGTGGGCAATAAATGCTGGCCTCGGTAGCGACACAACACAGAAGTTGCAGGTCAGACAATCAGTATGTGGACAGCAGGATTAGGTCCCAGTTATGGTCTACACTGTCTAGACAGTGACTGTGATACTCTCCCAAAGAACAATACAGCACAGGAACAGGCCCTTCAGCCACCAAGTCTGTGCCGACACAGATGCCCCTCTAATCTAATATTTTCTTGCCTCTATGTGGTCCATATCCCTCTATTCGCTGTCTATTCATGTATCTATCCAGGTGCCTCTTCAACGTTGTTATAGAATCTGCTTCCACCACCTCCTCCGGCAGCGCGTTCCAGCCATTCACCACCCTCTGTGTGAAAAACTTGCCCCTCACATCTCTTTTAAACTTTCCCCCTCTCACTTTCAACCTATGCCCCCGAGTAATTGACCCTTCGACCCTGGGAAAAAGACTCTGACTATCCACTCTATCCAAACCGGTCATAATCTTGTAAACCTCTATCAGGTCCCCCCCCTCATCCTCCGACGCTCCAATGAAAACAATCCAAGTTTGTTCAACCTTTCTTCATAGTCCATATCCTCCAAACCAGGCAGCATCCTGGTAAATCTCTTCTGCATCCTTTCCAATGCATCAACATCCTTCCGGTAGTGTGACGACCAGAATTGTACTCAATACTCCAACTGTGGCCTAACCAAAGTCTTATACAGCGACAACATGATTTTCCAATTCCTATCCTCAACGTCCCGACTGATTGAAGGCAAACATGCCATATGCCTTCTTCACCACCTTGTCCACCTGAGTTGCCACCTTCAGGGAACTGTGGATCTGCACGCCTAGATCCCTCTGTATGCTAATATTTCTAAGGGCTCTACCATTTACTGTGTGCTTTCCTTCTGCAGTGGACCTTCCAAATCGCATCACCTCACATTTGTCCGGGTTAAATTCCAGCTGCCATCTTTCGGCCCAGGTCTCCAGCCGATTTCTATCCTGCTGTATCCTCTGACAATCCTCCTCACTATCCACTACTCCCCAATTTTTGTATCATCTGTGTTGTGGGAAAAGTACCACTAGGTCAGCCTTGAAGGTTTCAAGAATACAGTTTTATTTTAACGAAGCTTCGTGGAGAAAAGGCACGAACAAGCAGCAAAACCTTCTCTCAATGAGACAATAGGAGCAGTCCATCTTTATACCCTTTACACAATAGCTGGACCGGACATCTAGCCATTATCACATCGTTGTAATCAAGTAGGTGATCGATTGTTAACACATCGTTATAGACAAATACAGACAGATACAGACATGAACATGTTAACATCGCATTGTCTTAGGAATGGATACATTTCCTACGTCAGTGGCTATCAATGGTTTTTAGTTTCGGCCTATTCATATAGTAATTTACAGTAATTGGTTTTCCTGCAGTTATGTATTCCTGATCCCTCCTGTAGTTAATCTCATTATCTTCCCCTATTGTCCTTATCTTTAAGCCCTGGCTGGCTTCCTGTAGGATTTGATTCCTGCATGTTTAACTTTGGATAACTTTGGCTGTCTGTCCTTTATGTTTTAATCTCAGGTGGCTGTCTGTACTGAAAGTCAGTGTCCATTCAATGTCTCTTTCCCAGGTGACTGTTTGTGTGCCAGGCAACCATCTTATGTGTACCCATCTGTATATTTTTCCTCCTTCAATCTGCATTTTATTAATCAGACTATCTACATTTTCCTCCAAATCATTTATATATATTACAAACAACAGAGACCCCAGCACTCATCCTTGTGGAACACCGCTTGTCACAGACCTCCAGTTAGAAAAGTACCCTTCCACTGCTACTCCCTGCTTTCTATGCCCAAGAGGTGGAGATGCCGACATTGGACTGGGGTGGGCACAGTAAGAAGTCTCACAACACCAGGTTGAAGTCCAACAGGTTTATTTGGAATCACGAGCTTTCGGAGCGCCGCTCCTTCATCAGGTGAGTGGAGATAGGTTCACAAACACGTCATACATAGGCAAGTCTTTGTAAAGATTTGATTACTTGCAAAGACTCGCATTCCAATCTGTAATTATCTTGCAATTGTGTCTTTGCCTATATATGCTGTGTTTCTGAACCTACCTCCACTCACCTGAGGAAGGAGCAGCGCTCCGAAAGGTCATGACTCTAAATAAACCTGTTGGACTTTAACCTGGTGTTATGAGACTTCTTACTGTTCCATGCTCAAGCCAGTTTTGTATCCATTTTGCCAGCTCACCTCGGATCCCACATGGCTTCACCTTCTGTATCAGCCTGCCATAGAAAGACTTGTATTTCATCAACAAAGAACATCACAAAAACTTCAGTGACAACAAACCACTTCTGAAATGTAGCAAACGACAATTTGCGGCAACAAAAATAATGTTGCTTGTGGGATTATATTTGCCCAGGACATGAGGAAGAACTCACCTGGTGTTCTTTAACATAATTTTTATTCATGACTTAGAGGAGGGGGCTGAAGGGTGGATCAGTAAATTTGCTGATGACACCAAGATTGGTGGAGTAGTGGATGAGGTGGAGGGCTGTTGTAGGCTGCAAAGAGACATAGATAGGATGCAAAGCTGGGCTGAAAAATGGCAAATGGAGTTTAACCCTGATAAATGTGAGGTGATTCATTTTGGTAGGACTAATTTAAATGTGGTAGGGTTCTGAAGACTGTGGAGGAACAGAGAGATCTTGGGGTCCATATCCACAGATCTCTAAAGGTTGCCACTCAAGTGGATAGAGCTGTGAAGAAGGCCTATAGTGTGTTTGCTTTTATTAACATGGGGTTGGAGTTTAAGAGCCGTGGGGTTATGCTGCAACTGTACAGGACCTTGGTGAGACCACATTTGGAATATTGTGTGCAGTTGTGGTCACCTCACTATATGAAGGATGTGGAAGCGCTGGAAAGAGTGCAGAGGAGATTTACCAGGATGCTGCCTGGTTTGGAGGGTAGGTCTTATGAGGAAAGGTTGAGGGAGCTAGGGCTGTTCTCTCTGGAGCGGAGGAGGCTGAGGGGAGACTTAATAGAGGTTTATAAAATGATGAAGGGGATAGATAGAGTGAACGTTCAAAGACTATTTCCTCGGGTGGATGGAGCTATTACAAGGGGGCATAACTATAGGGTTCATGGTGGGAGATATAGGAAGGATATCAGAGGTAGGTTCTTTACGCAGAGAGTGGTTGGGGTGTGGAATGGACTGCCAACAGTGATAGTGGAGTCAGACACTTTAGGAACATTTAAGCGGTTATTGGATAGGCACATGGAGCACACCAGGATGATAGGGAGTGGGATAGCTTGATCTTGGTTTCAGATAAAGCTCGGCACAACATCGTGGGCCGAAGGGCCTGTTCTGTGCTGTACTGTTCTATGTTCTATAATGGCCGTGGGATTTTTATACTCACCTGACAAGACAGACAAACCATAAGTTTAACATTTTATCTTAACAGTGCAGCACTCCCTCAGTACCGACCCTCTGACAGTGCTGCACTCCCCCAGTACTGACCCTCTGACAGTGCAGCACTCCCTCAGTACTGACCCTCTGACAGTGCGGCACTCCCTCAGTACTGACCCTCTGACAGTGCGGCGCTCCCTCAGCACTGACCCTCTGACAGTGCGGCACTCCCTCAGTACTGACCCTCTGACAGTGCGGCACTCCCCCAGCACTGACCCTCTGACAGTGCGGCACTCCCTCAGCACTGACCCTCTGACAGTGCGGCACTCCCCCAGCACTGACCCTCTGAAAGTGCGGCACTCCCTCAGCACTGACCCTCTGACAGTGCGGCACTCCGTCAGTACTGACCCCCTGACAGTGCAGCACTCCCTCAGTGCTGACCCTCTGACAGTGCGGCACTCCGTCAGCACTGACCCTCTGACAGTGCGGCACTCCCTCAGTACTGACCCTCTGACAGTGCGGCACTCCGTCAGTACTGACCCCCTGACAGTGCAGCACTCCCTCAGCACTGACCCTCTGACAGTGCGGCACTCCCTCAGCACTGACCCTCTGACAGTGCGGCACTCCCTCAGCACTGACCCTCTGACAGTGCGGCACTCCCTCAGTACTGACCCTCTGACAGTGCGGCACTCCCTCAGTACTGACCCTCTGACAGTGCGGCGCCTCCCCGGTTGCCATGGTTACCATTCTGCCGTCGCGCTGGATGATGTCAGAGTGACGCGGGGTGATGACGCAGAGGGAACGGCGCCATGTCGTTTGTTGTGGATT